>NC_079522.1:4337957-4369621 GCF_003711565.1 Takifugu flavidus
TAGTTTGCAGGTCATTTCAACACGCTTCAACATGGCAACTGTTCAAGGTCCATTCACAAGCTCTGAAGAACTGTGCCAGCCTGTTTCTGTCAACTGTCTGTTGTGCAAAACTTCCAACTAAAATGGCCCAAATGGCTTATTGAGTAATAATGATACACAGAGAGAAGGATTGCAAAGATTTCCAGAGAAAAGTATCAGCCCTCTAAGTCGGCATCACTCATGGTATAAAAGCAGCCACAGACAGCCTGAGCTCAACAGCTGTGGACACAGAGCCAAGAGCAGACGACCTCTATCGTGACTGATCCATCAACAAAGATGAGTGAGTGAAGAAGCTTCTCTTTCTATATGGTACTTTATATAACACTGTAATAACAATAACAGCATGAGGGTGTTTGTTTCCTACAGGTGTCCTTTTCACAGCAGTCCTACAGACAGGAGGTAATGTTGGACCCTTTCAGGGAGACACAACTTTGATTTTCAACAGGGCAATCACCAACGTGGGGGAGGCGTACGACATCAGTACAGGTGAGTCACACTCCCCAGCTGATGGACACACGTCAGGCAGTTTCCTTCAGGGGTAGAGAGCAGCTCAGTTCCACTCAGGTTTGAGAGCCTAAAATGTAAAACCCAAAGTTTCTCTTCTTACAGGCCTCTTCAAAGCTCCTGACACAGGCTTTTACTGCTTCAGCTTCTCCTACCAAGCTGACAAAAGGGAACAATCGGGGCTGACTCTGATGAAGAACAGTGAGGCCATCGTGAAGGCGTTCAACAGCAACAAGCCAGGGATTCAGCATGTTGATAACGCTTCCAGCACTGCATGTCTGGAACTCCAGCAAGGAGACCGTGTGTATGTGGTCCTGCCTAATGGCTGTCATGCTTGTGGCATTGGTGGAACCACCAGCTTCACTGGTTTTCTCATCAGCAAGGCTTAAAAAGTGTCTCCAGACCCTCAAACCAGGGTGACTAAACATACACCCTGTAACCAATTTGGCATCTTCAGCTTAAAATGACACTGGATCTCAAAATCTAAAATAAACTCATTGCAGCATCATTTCAGGTGTTTCGTATTTTATTTAAACTCAGCACACCACAAATCACAGTTAGCCTAAATAATATTCTCATTGATGATCCTGTTCCTGGAAACACATTGGATTGTTTTATTCATTGCAGAGCTTAAATAGGGGATTTTAAAATATAGATACTGTATCTTTAATTTTGAATATTTGTTGGGAGTTAAAAACACCACGATCAATAAAATAAAGGTTGCTGCCCTGAATGATCCATCCCAGAGTCTAATCATAATGTACAGCAAAGAAATGTCTATGACCAAAACAAAAAGAATAATTATAATTACTTATGTTGTAATTTTACGATAAGAATTTATCATGATTATACGTTCTGGGTCATCTTTACATACAGTAAAAGTATAGTTTAAATAATCAAATAAAGCTGGTTTTCATATTTGTTATTTATATGATAATGTTTGTGTTTAAAAGCAGTTTGCAAATGGTAAAGGCTCCTAAATAAGAGTCCATGCTTTTCAGCAAGTGGCCACTAGAGGCAACGTGGCTCCAACTGAATTGTCCAGGAGGATTGGCGCCTTGAGAAGCTTGACTACGCCCATTTAGTTACGCCTACGACGAAAATGGAGAAAGTTATTCAAAAGCTAGGAATGACGAGAAGATGCCATTTATCCATGTACCACAAAACAGACGAAACGTACGACGAACGAGCAAACGCTGGTGATCAGAAGGCAGCGGCTTTTGAAGAGGGCTGGGATCCGGGTGACAGAATGGGAGCGGATGTAAACTGGGTCCTCAAGAAGGCGCTGGAGAACCAGGCGGACATGCTGAACGTGCTCCTTCCTCGTCTCCGAGAAGATGAGGATGTCGTTGATGTGAACGAAGACGAACTGATTTAACATGTCACGAAGGACGTCATTTTCCATCCACTGTATGCGGCCAGAACGCGAAACGGGATGGAAAAATTCACAACTGATGTAGACCCTTGACGTAAGGAGAGAAGTTTAGCCGCCGCCTCTCCACCCTGAACCGGATGATCCAACACATGCCTGAGCTCATCCTTAAACGAACGAAAATGCGTGGAACCGTGTGTCTGGTTCTCAATTACAGCAGTGGCCCACTGCGCAGCTCTCCCTGATAATAAATGAACAGTAAAGGCAATCTTAGCCCAACGGCTGAAGATCAGAAACCAAAGAGCATTGTAGCAACAAACTAGCGCACCTGCCCGCTTCACCTGAGCGCCGCTCGGGAATGGAAGGCTCACGTGGTACAGCGGAAAAGGAGGTGCAACGAAGCGGAGGCTCCGGACGACGCTGAATCGGTGGGGGACTGCGAGGGGGGAGCTGGCCTCTCCTGCCCAAGAGAGTCCAATACTAGCTGAAAGACTCTGGAGGGAGCTCCACATATGCGACAAAAGCTTGTCGTGGTCCCCGATCAGCGCAGACGTGCCACCAAAGCTTGCTGAACAGCGTCATTGTCCACCGGGTCAATATTGGTCCGATTGTAATGTTAAGTACGTGGTTCAGACAGGACCCGTAAGCAAACAAACAGCAGCTGGTGTGGTGAAAAAGTGAGGTGCATGAAATCAGGTGATTTCCCTTGTCTCAGCAGAACATGACCTGACCTTTCCTTGACCCACCATGTTTTACCAGACTTCCTCAATGCACACTTGATACTGTTCCTGTTTTGACTCCACACAATTAAACAGTCGTATGGATTTTATCTAGAAAAACAGTTTGTCACCTTGGCCTTTTGTTGAACTTGCTGACACTAACATGAGCTTGGCACACACAGAGTGTGGACATCTTGTCATTTAGCATATGCTAAGCTACTTAAGATATCAATCATTTGGCTCATTCTGATAATCACATACATTTCAAATATTTCCACAGAAGCACCTGACTTTTGGGGGTATTTTGCCCATAATTGGGAAAAGCTTCCTCTGCTAGTTGGCTGATTTCAGCATCAAAAATTGGACGATCCTCACCAGGCACGTGAGTACAAGTATCGGCATGATTCCTAAACATGGAGTGACAAGATAAGCAGGCTGGCAAAAGCCAGATTAAAATTGATGTGGTCAGTAACAGCAGCACCACCCAGGCATGTGGGCAATACTTAGCCAAGCTGCTATCTTCATGATTAGGAGCAGCTTCAACAGCCACTTCAAAACATCTGCCCCATCCAGAGGAAGCCTCTTTTCAACCACCATAAAAACATTTCTCAGGTGTTAGCTGAAGCCCAAGAAGTTGCTTTCCATCGTCACAGTAAATTCTTGGTGCCCCAATCTTTGCTTGAGGGAGTTCGACAGATGTGCTCAACTGATGGGGCATCCAGAGTCACGATCAATGTATCACACAGTCCTCAGCAGAGATGTCACAAGCAGTGCTCCTGCATGAAGCAGCAGGTGAAACCACGAGTGTTGCCACCGTTCTTTCCATCAGCTGTCTCAGTAAAATAAAAAAACTCTCTCCTGAGACACAGTTTCTGATTTTTGTGAATGTGTCTGTTATGATGCGTGGTTGTCCAGGACCCGAACGCAGGCAAGACGCAGTGATCAAAGGTCCAAAAATTGGTTTTATTAAACAAACACAAAAGGACAGTCCTCCTGGACTGCTGGGAAGCAACAGTTCTTCCTCTGGGTGCAGCCAAAGAGCTCCAGCGTGGAGCCATAAAAATCCTCCGACGCTGGCAGGCTGGAGTCTTAGACCTTAAATAGGCGGCTGATCGTTGATGTCCTGCAGGTGCGCCAAGAGGTGGCCGGAGCATGGCTCCACCACGCCCCCTGCAGGAAAAACACAACTGGGAATCCTGGACTACAACAGTGTCACAAGTTTTCTTTTGGTTTTGTTCTATCCTAAAGACTCCCATGTCGATATTATCCCTGTTTTATTCCCATTTTTAGCTTATTTCATACATCCATACTGGTGATGATCACAGTGCACCCTATGCATCAACCATTCCGGTATGAAAAGAAGGAAACTTTAATTTGAACCAAGCTGAGGGTCTTCTTTTGGAGCTTTGAAATGGGAGAATGGTCAACTGTCGAGGAAGATGGTGCAAACACACACAAGCCTGCAACACGAAAAAGGTGATTGGGCAAAACATTTGGAGTTTGAAACAGTCCAGTGGGCTCTTAGATGCTCTTGGCTCTGTGTCCACAGCTGCTGATCTCAGGCTGCGTGTGGCTGCTTCTACACCATGAGTGATGCCGACATGTCAGCAGGTTTGACCCAAACATGTCGATACGTCTTTCTGGAAATCATTCCAAACTCCTCCACCCTGTTTGTCACAAGAGTAGTTGAATGTAGTGCATAAAATATTTGCTTGGACTTTGTGCCCTAGCATGACATAGGGCTGGGGTTCTCCTTTTATGGCACAAGCCCAACAGGACACTGAACCCACGATGCAGAACATGACCAGAAAAGTCCTTCCAAAAGAAGGTTTATTCAAAACAGAAAGAGCACCAAGAAAAACTTGTAGGTGCAGCCCAAACGAGAGCAGGCTGGATCAGGAAACGAGGCTGAGTGTAACAGGTGAGGCTGCACAAAAGGTGATCAGAGTAACAAATCAAAGAGAACGAGCACAGGAGCAGGTAGGCAATTAACACTTGGCGTTTAAACGACAAACTGGCAACTCACAAGTGGAGGAGCTGGAGATAAATACTGCTGCTCCTGATGAGCTGATGAGCAGCAGGTGAGGAACTACAGAGGAGGAGTTGGAGAAATCTGCCTCCCACACCAGGCCTGAACAAATGAGGGAAACGAGCGCAACAAAACAAGCAGTGGATCAAAGCAAAAACACATCTGTCCTCCACATCTTAACAGCTCCAACTGGTTTGGGAAATGACCTGGACTCCTTCACGCTTACCAGAGATGCTCCGGCTGGAGCTTCAGCATTCAAAAGCAGTGGACAATGATTAGAATTGACCTCAACTGTTGCTGCTCCACTCAAAGAAAACAAACTAGAACACAAGAACAAAATAATCACATTTGGTTGTTTAGGTCTATCAGTAATATCTTATAGGTCATTTCTGAAGGCCTGAACTGTTTCATCACTTCTTTCCTTTTACATCTTTGTTATTTATGAATTCATCATTTTTTACAAACATCAGTAAATGTGCAGTTATGCAACAACAAAGTTATTTTGATGTCATGCATTTAACAGGTTTACACTTTCATTCACTGGCAACTTTTTAAAAAAAAATTAATAAAAAAAATTGAAAATAAAGTTGTCCTCATGAAAGGCCATGCTAAACATACATTGAATTCCACTCTTGGTCTTTAAGCATGAGTTGTATTAATCATTAAACAACAACACAATATCTAAGCGTCCAAGGTAGTTTTCTATGTCAACTAGACCGGGTTTCTTCTCTTGAAGATGTTTCGCCTTCTATCCAGAAGGCTTCTTCAGTTCTGAAATCGCTGGGGAGAGAGCTTGAAAATATATAGCCCTTGTGGACCATCTGCATGCTAATGATCTGGGTGGTCACCTGAGAGTCGTTAGCAGGGTCGTTCACCCAGTTTCTGTTTAAACAGAAACTGGGTGAACGACCCGACCAACGACGAGGACCTAGTTTCTGTTTCAACAGAACAGAGTCCAGGTCATTTCCCAAACCAGTTGGAGCTGTTAGGATGTGGAGGTCAGATGTGATTTTGCTTTGTTCCACTGCTTGTTTTTTGTGCTTGTTTCCCTCATTTGTTTCTGTTTCAACAGAAACTAGGTGAACGACCCGACGAACTACCATGCTAACGACTCTCAGGTGACCACCCAGATCATTAGCATGCAGATGGTCCACAAGGGCTATATATTTTCAAGCTCTCTCCCCAGCGATTTCAGAACTGAAGAAGCCTTCTGGATAGAAGGCGAAATGTTTTCAAAGAGAAGAAACCCAGTCCAGTTGACATAGAAAGCTACTTTGGATACAATGACCTGGATGATTGAGAATCTACACAGACAATATCTAAGCGCAAGCTAAACGTCTAAAGATTACTATGGGTTCAACATGGCAACTGTTCAAGGTACAGCAACAAGCTCTGAAGAACTGTGCCAGCCTGTTTCTGTCAACTGTCTGTTGTGCAAAACTTCCAAATATAATGGCCCAAACAACTTGAGTAAATACAATTAACAGGGTGGAGGAGATTGCAAAGATTTCCATCGAAACATATCAGCACATTTGGGTCAGACCTGCTGACAAGTCGGCATCACTCATGGTATAAAAGCAGCCACACGCAGCCTGAGCTCAACAGCTGTGGACACAGAGCCAAGAGCAGACGACCTCTATCATGACTGATCCATCAACAAAGATGAGTGAGTGAAGAAGCTTCTCTTTCTATATGGTACTTTATATAACAATGTAATAACAATAACAGCATGAGGGTGTTTGTTTCCTACAGGTGTCCTTTTCACAGCAGTCCTACAGACAGGAGGTAATGTTGGACCCTTTCAGGGAGACACAACTTTGATTTTCAACAAGGCAATCACCAACGTGGGGGAGGCGTACGACATCTGTACAGGTGAGTCACACTCCCCAGCTGATGGACACACATCAGGCAGTTTCCTTCAGGTTTGAGAGCCCAACAAGTAAAACCCAAAGTTTCTCTTCTTACAGGCCTCTTCAAAGCTCCTGTCACAGGCTTTTACTGCTTCAGCTTCTCCTACCAAGCTGACAAAAGGGAACAATCGGGGCTGACTCTGATGAAGAACGATGAAGCCATTGTGAAGGCGTTCGACAGTAACCAGCCAGGGATTCAGCATGTTGATAACGCTTCCAGCACTGCATGTCTGGAACTTCAGAGAGGAGACCATGTGTCTGTGGTCCTGCCTAAAAGTTGTCATGTCTGTGGCATTGGTAAAGCCACCAGCTTCACTGGTTTTCTCATCAGCAAGGCTTAAAAAGTGTCTCCAAACCCTCAAACAAGAGTGACTAAACATACACCCTGTAACCAATTTAGCATCTTCAGCTTAAAATGACACTGGATCAAAAAATCTAAAATAAACTCATTGCAGCATCATTTCAGGTGTTTTGTATTTTATTTAAACTCAGCACACCACAAATCACAGTTAGCCTAAATAATATTCTCATTGATGATCTTGTTCCTGGAAACACATTGGATTGTTTTATTCATTGCAGAGCTTAAATAGGGGATTTTAAAATATAGACATCCTTAATTTTGTATATTTATTGGTTGTTAAAAACACCAATATCAATAAAAGTAGCTGCCCTGAATGATCCATCCCAGGGGCTAATCATTATATAAACCAAAGAATTGTCTATTACGAACATAATAAGAATGATAATAATTACTCGTGTTGTTATTGTGGCACACTGCATCTTGGTCCGCTGGGTCTATCCTGGTCAGAGAGTTCTGTTAGGCGAGGTTTTCTAATGGACCCGAAAGTAGACAAAACGCACTGTCCAACATTGGTGTCCAACACCAGGGTTTTTCTTAAAAGGTCAGTTCAAAAGTCCTCTTGGACTGCAGGAGAAACACTCGTCCAGCCTTCCAGGGCGCACAGAGAGCTCCAACGCGAAGAAACAAGAGAGTCTGGTCCTGCGCGTTATTCCCTCAGCTTGGTGACGTGGAGACCTTGAACAGGCAGGGAGAAGCGTTACTACGAGTTCTAACAAACATGAAGAAACAGGAGTCAGATCTACCATGGAAACACGATAACTCTCTGACGCTGGCAGACAGGCACTCCGTCCTTAAATAGGTGATGGAGATTTCCAACAGGTGCTTCCTGTCAACAACACCTCAAGGTAGTTCGCCTTGAGAAGCTTAACTCCGCCCTTAACACTAGAAGTCCCAGCATTTTTCTGTCTACGTAGAAGACCCACACAGAGGCCATTTGGCCTGACCACTTTCCCCGAATACACTAATCACTCATTTTGTTATGGTAATGAGGCTGTTAGTGGCAGTGTGTGGGGTGAGGGGGTCACACCTTACAGAGAATGAGGAATAAAAACACATTCTCTCAGAACTGAAGAAGCCTTCTGGATAGAAGGCGAAATGTCTTCAAGAGAAGAAACCCAGTCCAGTTGACAGAGAAAACTACAATGATACAATGACCTGGATGATTGAGAATCTACACAGACAAAAACACATTCTATTCTAAATTGTGAACCTGTGAATGTCCCATGTGACCATAACGACTCATCGACTGCAACCAGACAATTGTTTGATGGATAAATACACTATTTATGTATATACTGTATATAAGTCTTATTTTATTTTATTTATCTTATTCTATCGTGGTCTTCTTTATGTTGAATGTCGCAGCGGCACACCATGAAAAATTCTTAGTTTGTGTAATACTGTGTATTACATGAACAATGGCAAAAACCTGCTTCTGATTCTGATTCTGATTCACATCGTCTGAGCAGCCACTCTGCTGTCCCCGCATTCTCTGAAGCCTTGCAAAAGTCTGATGGAATCTCTTGCTCTTGTGGACACAAACTGTGGTCATGTATTTGAGAAGCCTTTTCCCCTTCAAATCCAAATGATGTGTGAATATCTCTTTTAAATGTCAATCCCAGTAAGTTCTTTGAAGTGGACTAACGTGCCAAGTTCATCAAACCAAAATGGCCACTCCTCTCTCGGGCATTTGATACTTTTTCCCCCGTTGACATGTTGACGCTGTGTGTAAACAGTGGACTTTGGACATTTTACCTCCTTTGGATTGGCATCTGAGTGTTGGAACATAATCTGAAGTTTTGTCATCTTTTGCTGCTGGCTACCTTGAGTTTCTTCAATGGGGTGGAATTTTACATTCCACTTAATGCATCCATAAGTTTCCAGCATTGCTGTTCTTTCCTATCTCTTTCTTATCATGGAACCCCATCTGTGTCTGAGTCATCACCCCAATTTGTAAATGCAATTCCTCATTTGAATTTATAGACTCTCAGTTTATTTGCATTAGATGGATATCCGCTATTTGATGTTTGCTCATTATCAAAGGTTGAGACCTGTGCTTGTGGAAAACCTTGCAAGGTGTTCAGGGCTCGAAACACCCTGATGGCCTGACGAGCATTCTCAAATCTTATTGCAGACTTCAGAGCGGCCTCCAAAGTGTCCTCGCCTTGTTCACGATGGCAGAACTAAAGATAAAGATCGATGCCACCATTGAAGTGTCGGAGCCCCAGCCAGGCCGTCCGGGTCTTCTTTTGGACCTTCGAAATGGGACAATAGCCATCTGTCGAGGAAGATGGTGCAAACATTCACAAGCCTTCCACACGAAAAACGAGACTGGGTTTATCTGATTTTTGTGAAACGTGTCATAGGTTTTCTTTTGTTTTTTCTTTCTATAGACTAGAAAGACTCCCGTGTTGATATTATCCCTGTTTCATTCCCATTTTTAGCTTATTTCATACATCCATACCGGTGATGATCACAGTGCACGGTATGTGTCGACAGGTGAGGCTGCACAAAAGGTGATCAGAGTAACAAATCAAAGAGAACGAGCACAGGAGCGGGTAGGCAATTAACACTTGGCGTTTAAGCGACAAACTGGCAACTCACAAGTGGAGGAGCTGGAGATAAATACTGCTGCTCCTGATGAGCTGATGAGCAGCAGGTGAGGAACTACAGAGGAGGAGTTGGAGAAATCTGCCTCCCACACCAGGCCTGAACAAATGAGGGAAACGAGCGCAACAAAACAAGCAGTGGAACAAAGCAAAAACACATCTGACCTCCACATCCTAACAGCGCCAACTGGTTTGGGAAATGACCTGGACTCCTTCTGCCTGCCACACCCAGCCTGAACAAATTAGGGAAACGTGTTATGATAAGTGTTTATTTACAATATCTACAAAGTGCAATGGTGAATTGTGTGCAGAAACCCAACTTGAACCGGTGATCTTCAATGGAGAGGACAAGGAGACCTCAGAAGGAGAAAAGATACATAATAAAGCCAAAGGGAAAAGCTTCGGAACAGTCGATTACCAACAACACGGACGAAAACGATCTGATCTGCTGATCGGCTGGTGTTGGCTGCTTAAAAAGACTCCCAATCTGATCATCCACAGGTGACGCAGCAGCCAGCAAGTGCCAGCAAAGCAGGTGAAACACACCCTCTGGTGGAGACAAACCGAAACAACAAAACACGCGACAACACGGGATCATGACAGGGAACAATGATTAGAATTGACCTCAACTGTTGCTGCTCCACTCAAAGAAAACAACCCAGAACACAAGAACAAAGTCATCACATTTGGTTGTTTAGGTCTGTCAGTTAATATCTTATTGGTCATTTCTAAAGGCCCGAACTGTCTCATCACTTCTTTTCCTTTTACATCTTTGTTATTTATGAATTCATCATTTCTTGCAAACATCAGTAAATGTGCAGTTATGCAACCATAAAGTTATTGCTTTCACTGGCCACTCATTAAAAATATATACAGTATATTAAAAAAAAAATTTAAAGGCCACATCTCCTCCAGTCTTGTTAAACAACCATTAAATTCCACTCTTGGTCCTAAAGCTTTAGTTGAATTAATCATTTAACAAGAAGATAATATCTAAGAGGGAGCTAAACGTCTAAAGTTTACTATGGCAGCACCTGATCTTCCAGAGAATTTCATGTTAGTTTGCAGGTCATTTCAACACACTTCAACATGGCAACTGTTCAAGGTCCATCCACAAGCTCTGAAGAACTGTGCCAGCCTGTTTCTGTCAACTGTTGTGCAAAACTTCCAACTAAAATGGCCCAAATGGCTTGTTGAGTAATAATGATACACAGAGAGGGGGGATTGCAAAGATTTCCAGAGAAAAGTATCAGCCCTCTAAGTCGGCATCACTGATGGTATAAAAGCAGCCACAGACAGCCTGAGCTCAACAGCTGTGGACACAGAGCCAAGAGCAGACGACCTCTATCGTGACTGATCCATCAACAAAGATGAGTGAGTGAAGAAGCTTCTCTTTCTATATGGTACTTTATATAACACTGTAATAACAATAACGGCATGAGGGCGTTTGTTTCCTACAGGTGTCCTTTTCACAGCAGTCCTACAGACAGGAGGTAATGTTGGACCCTTTCAGGGAGACACAACTTTGATTTTCAACAGGGCAATCACCAACGTGGGGGAGGCGTACGACATCAGTACAGGTGAGTCACACTCCCCAGCTGATGGACACACATCAGGCAGTTTCCTTCAGGGGCAGAGCAGCTCAGTTCCACTCAGGTTTGAGAGCTTAACAAGTAAAACCCAAAGTTTCTCTTCTTACAGGCCTCTTCAAAGCTCCTGTCACAGGCTATTACTGCTTCAGCTTCTCCTACCAAGCTGACAAAAGGGAACAATCGGGGCTGACTTTGATGAAGAACAGTGAGGCCATCGTGAAGGCGTTCAACAGTAACAAGCCAGGGAGCCAGCATGTTGATAACGCTTCCAGCACTGCATGTCTGGAACTTCAGAGAGGAGACCATGTGTCTGTGGTCCTGCCTAATGGCTGTCATGCTTGTGGCATTGGTGGAACCACCAGCTTCACTGGTTTTCTCATCAGCAAGGCTTAAAAAGTGTCTCCAGACCCTCAGACCAGGGTGACTAAACATACACCCTGGGACCAATGTGGCATCTTCATCTTAAAATGACACTAGGATCACAGAATCTAAAATAAACTCATTGCAGCATCATTTCAGGTGTTGTATTTTATTTAAACTCAGCACACCACAAATCACAGTTAGCCTAAATAATATTCTCATCGATGATCCTGTTCCTGGAAACACATTGGATTGTTTCATTTATTGCACAGCTTAAATAGGGGATTTTAAACTCAAAGAAAACAAACTAGAACACAAGAACAAAATAATCACATTTGGTTGTTTAGGTCTATCAGTTAATATCTTATAGGTCATTTCTGAAGGCCTGAACTGTTTCATCACTTCTTTTCCTTTTACATCTTTGTTATTTATGAATTCATCATTTTTTACAAACATCAGTAAATGTGCAGTTATGCAACAACAAAGTTATTTTGATGTCATGCATTTAACAGGTTTACACTTTCATTCACTGGCAACTTATTTTAAAAAAAAATTAATAAAAAAAATTGAAAATAAAGTTGTCCTCATGAAAGGCCATGCTAAACATACATTGAATTCCACTCTTGGTCTTTAAGCATGAGTTGTATTAATCATTAAACAACAACACAATATCTAAGCGTCCAAGGTAGTTTTCTATGTCAACTAGACCGGGTTTCTTCTCTTGAAGATGTTTCGCCTTCTATCCAGAAGGCTTCTTCAGTTCTGAAATCGCTGGGGAGAGAGCTTGAAAATATATAGCCCTTGTGGACCATCTGCATGCTAATGATCTGGGTGGTCACCTGAGAGTCGTTAGCAGGGTCGTTCACCCAGTTTCTGTTTAAACAGAAACTGGGTGAACGACCCGACCAACGACGAGGACCTAGTTTCTGTTTCAACAGAACAGAGTCCAGGTCATTTCCCAAACCAGTTGGAGCTGTTAGGATGTGGAGGTCAGATGTGATTTTGCTTTGTTCCACTGCTTGTTTTTTGTGCTTGTTTCCCTCATTTGTTTCTGTTTCAACAGAAACTAGGTGAACGACCCGACGAACTACCATGCTAACGACTCTCAGGTGACCACCCAGATCATTAGCATGCAGATGGTCCACAAGGGCTATATATTTTCAAGCTCTCTCCCCAGCGATTTCAGAACTGAAGAAGCCTTCTGGATAGAAGGCGAAATGTTTTCAAAGAGAAGAAACCCAGTCCAGTTGACATAGAAAGCTACTTTGGATACAATGACCTGGATGATTGAGAATCTACACAGACAATATCTAAGCGCAAGCTAAACGTCTAAAGATTACTATGGGTTCAACATGGCAACTGTTCAAGGTACAGCAACAAGCTCTGAAGAACTGTGCCAGCCTGTTTCTGTCAACTGTCTGTTGTGCAAAACTTCCAATATAATGGCCCAAACAACTTGAGTAAATACAATTAACAGGGTGGAGGAGATTGCAAAGATTTCCATCGAAACATATCAGCACATTTGGGTCAGACCTGCTGACAAGTCGGCATCACTCATGGTATAAAAGCAGCCACACGCAGCCTGAGCTCAACAGCTGTGGACACAGAGCCAAGAGCAGACGACCTCTATCATGACTGATCCATCAACAAAGATGAGTGAGTGAAGAAGCTTCTCTTTTATATGGTACTTTATATAACAATGTAATAACAATAACAGCATGAGGGTGTTTGTTTCCTACAGGTGTCCTTTTCACAGCAGTCCTACAGACAGGAGGTAATGTTGGACCCTTTCAGGGAGACACAACTTTGATTTTCAACAAGGCAATCACCAACGTGGGGGAGGCGTACGACATCTGTACAGGTGAGTCACACTCCCCAGCTGATGGACACACATCAGGCAGTTTCCTTCAGGTTTGAGAGCCCAACAAGTAAAACCCAAAGTTTCTCTTCTTACAGGCCTCTTCAAAGCTCCTGTCACAGGCTTTTACTGCTTCAGCTTCTCCTACCAAGCTGACAAAAGGGAACAATCGGGGCTGACTCTGATGAAGAACGATGAAGCCATTGTGAAGGCGTTCGACAGTAACCAGCCAGGGATTCAGCATGTTGATAACGCTTCCAGCACTGCATGTCTGGAACTTCAGAGAGGAGACCATGTGTCTGTGGTCCTGCCTAAAAGTTGTCATGTCTGTGGCATTGGTAAAGCCACCAGCTTCACTGGTTTTCTCATCAGCAAGGCTTAAAAAGTGTCTCCAAACCCTCAAACAAGAGTGACTAAACATACACCCTGTAACCAATTTAGCATCTTCAGCTTAAAATGACACTGGATCAAAAAATCTAAAATAAACTCATTGCAGCATCATTTCAGGTGTTTTGTATTTTATTTAAACTCAGCACACCACAAATCACAGTTAGCCTAAATAATATTCTCATTGATGATCTTGTTCCTGGAAACACATTGGATTGTTTTATTCATTGCAGAGCTTAAATAGGGGATTTTAAAATATAGACATCCTTAATTTTGTATATTTATTGGTTGTTAAAAACACCAATATCAATAAAAGTAGCTGCCCTGAATGATCCATCCCAGGGGCTAATCATTATATAAACCAAAGAATTGTCTATTACGAACATAATAAGAATGATAATAATTACTCGTGTTGTTATTTGTGGCACACTGCATCTTGGTCCGCTGGGTCTATCCTGGTCCAGAGAGTTCTGTTAGGCGAGGTTTTCTAATGGACCCGAAAGTAGACAAAACGCACTGTCCAACATTGGTGTCCAACACCAGGGTTTTTCTTAAAAGGTCAGTTCAAAAGTCCTCTTGGACTGCAGGAGAAACACTCGTCCAGCCTTCCAGGGCGCACAGAGAGCTCCAACGCAAGAAGAAACAAGAGAGTCTGGTCCTGCGCGTTATTCCCTCAGCTTGGTGACGTGGAGACCTTGAACAGGCAGGGAGAAGCGTTACTACGAGTTCTAACAAACATGAAGAAACAGGAGTCAGATCTACCATGGAAACACGATAACTCTCTGACGCTGGCAGACAGGCACTCCGTCCTTAAATAGGTGATGGAGATTTCCAACAGGTGCTTCCTGTCAACAACACCTCAAGGTAGTTCGCCTTGAGAAGCTTAACTCCGCCCTTAACACTAGAAGTCCCAGCATTTTTCTGTCTACGTAGAAGACCCACACAGAGGCCATTTGGCCTGACCACTTCCCCGAATACACTAATCACTCATTTTGTTATGGTAATGAGGCTGTTAGTGGCAGTGTGTGGGGTGAGGGGGTCACACCTTACAGAGAATGAGGAATAAAAACACATTCTCTCAGAACTGAAGAAGCCTTCTGGATAGAAGGCGAAATGTCTTCAAGAGAAGAAACCCAGTCCAGTTGACAGAGAAAACTACAATGATACAATGACCTGGATGATTGAGAATCTACACAGACAAAAACACATTCTATTCTAAATTGTGAACCTGTGAATGTCCCATGTGACCATAACGACTCATCGACTGCAACCAGACAATTGTTTGATGGATAAATACACTATTTATGTATATACTGTATATAAGTCTTATTTTATTTTATTTATCTTATTCTATCGTGGTCTTCTTTATGTTGAATGTCGCAGCGGCACACCATGAAAAATTCTTAGTTTGTGTAATACTGTGTATTACATGAACAATGGCAATAAACCTGCTTCTGATTCTGATTCTGATTCACATCGTCTGAGCAGCCACTCTGCTGTCCCCGCATTCTCTGAAGCCTTGCAAAAGTCTGATGGAATCTCTTGCTCTTGTGGACACAAACTGTGGTCATGTATTTGAGAAGCCTTTTCCCCTTCAAATCCAAATGATGTGTGAATATCTCTTTTAAATGTCAATCCCAGTAAGTTCTTTGAAGTGGACTAACGTGCCAAGTTCATCAAACCAAAATGGCCACTCCTCTCTCGGGCATTTGATACTTTTTCCCCCGTTGACATGTTGACGCTGTGTGTAAACAGTGGACTTTGGACATTTTACCTCCTTTGGATTGGCATCTGAGTGTTGGAACATAATCTGAAGTTTTGTCATCTTTTGCTGCTGGCTACCTTGAGTTTCTTCAATGGGGTGGAATTTTACATTCCACTTAATGCATCCATAAGTTTCCAGCATTGCTGTTCTTTCCTATCTCTTTCTTATCATGGAACCCCATCTGTGTCTGAGTCATCACCCCAATTTGTAAATGCAATTCCTCATTTGAATTTATAGACTCTCAGTTTATTTGCATTAGATGGATATCCGCTATTTGATGTTTGCTCATTATCAAAGGTTGAGACCTGTGCTTGTGGAAAACCTTGCAAGGTGTTCAGGGCTCGAAACACCCTGATGGCCTGACGAGCATTCTCAAATCTTATTGCAGACTTCAGAGCGGCCTCCAAAGTGTCCTCGCCTTGTTCACGATGGCAGAACTAAAGATAAAGATCGATGCCACCATTGAAGTGTCGGAGCCCCAGCCAGGCCGTCCGGGTCTTCTTTTGGACCTTCGAAATGGGACAATAGCCATCTGTCGAGGAAGATGGTGCAAACATTCACAAGCCTTCCACACGAAAAACGAGACTGGGTTTATCTGATTTTTGTGAAACGTGTCATAGGTTTTCTTTTGTTTTTTCTTTCTATAGACTAGAAAGACTCCCGTGTTGATATTATCCCTGTTTCATTCCCATTTTTAGCTTATTTCATACATCCATACCGGTGATGATCACAGTGCACGGTATGTGTCGACAGGTGAGGCTGCACAAAAGGTGATCAGAGTAACAAATCAAAGAGAACGAGCACAGGAGCGGGTAGGCAATTAACACTTGGCGTTTAAGCGACAAACTGGCAACTCACAAGTGGAGGAGCTGGAGATAAATACTGCTGCTCCTGATGAGCTGATGAGCAGCAGGTGAGGAACTACAGAGGAGGAGTTGGAGAAATCTGCCTCCCACACCAGGCACCTGAACAAATGAGGGAAACGAGCGCAACAAAACAAGCAGTGGAACAAAGCAAAAACACATCTGACCTCCACATCCTAACAGCGCCAACTGGTTTGGGAAATGACCTGGACTCCTTCTGCCTGCCACACCCAGCCTGAACAAATTAGGGAAACGTGTTATGATAAGTGTTTATTTACAATATCTACAAAGTGCAATGGTGAATTGTGTGCAGAAACCCAACTTGAACCGGTGATCTTCAATGGAGAGGACAAGGAGACCTCAGAAGGAGAAAAGATACATAATAAAGCCAAAGGGAAAAGCTTCGGAACAGTCGATTACCAACAACACGGACGAAAACGATCTGATCTGCTGATCGGCTGGTGTTGGCTGCTTAAAAAGACTCCCAATCTGATCATCCACAGGTGACGCAGCAGCCAGCAAGTGCCAGCAAAGCAGGTGAAAACACCCCTCTGGTGGAGACAAACCGAAACAACAAAACACGCGACAACACGGGATCATGACAGGGAACAATGATTAGAATTGACCTCAACTGTTGCTGCTCCACTCAAAGAAAACAACCCAGAACACAAGAACAAAGTCATCACATTTGGTTGTTTAGGTCTGTCAGTTAATATCTTATTGGTCATTTCTAAAGGCCCGAACTGTCTCATCACTTCTTTTCCTTTTACATCTTTGTTATTTATGAATTCATCATTCTTGCAAACATCAGTAAATGTGCAGTTATGCAACCATAAAGTTATTGCTTTCACTGGCCACTCATTAAAAATATATACAGTATATTAAAAAAAAAATTTAAAGGCCACATCTCCTCCAGTCTTGTTAAACAACCATTAAATTCACTCTTGGTCCTAAAGCTTTAATTGAATTAATCATTTAACAAGAAGATAATATCTAAGAGGGAGCTAAACGTCTAAAGTTTACTATGGCAGCACCTGATCTTCCAGAGAATTTCATGTTAGTTTGCAGGTCATTTCAACACACTTCAACATGGCAACTGTTCAAGGTCCATCCACAAGCTCTGAAGAACTGTGCCAGCCTGTTTCTGTCAACTGTTGTGCAAAACTTCCAACTAAAATGGCCCAAATGGCTTGTTGAGTAATAATGATACACAGAGAGGGGGGATTGCAAAGATTTCCAGAGAAAAGTATCAGCCCTCTAAGTCGGCATCACTGATGGTATAAAAGCAGCCACAGACAGCCTGAGCTCAACAGCTGTGGACACAGAGCCAAGAGCAGACGACCTCTATCGTGACTGATCCATCAACAAAGATGAGTGAGTGAAGAAGCTTCTCTTTCTATATGGTACTTTATATAACACTGTAATAACAATAACGGCATGAGGGCGTTTGTTTCCTACAGGTGTCCTTTTCACAGCAGTCCTACAGACAGGAGGTAATGTTGGACCCTTTCAGGGAGACACAACTTTGATTTTCAACAGGGCAATCACCAACGTGGGGGAGGCGTACGACATCAGTACAGGTGAGTCACACTCCCCAGCTGATGGACACACATCAGGCAGTTTCCTTCAGGGGCAGAGCAGCTCAGTTCCACTCAGGTTTGAGAGCTTAACAAGTAAAACCCAAAGTTTCTCTTCTTACAGGCCTCTTCAAAGCTCCTGTCACAGGCTATTACTGCTTCAGCTTCTCCTACCAAGCTGACAAAAGGGAACAATCGGGGCTGACTTTGATGAAGAACAGTGAGGCCATCGTGAAGGCGTTCAACAGTAACAAGCCAGGGAGCCAGCATGTTGATAACGCTTCCAGCACTGCATGTCTGGAACTTCAGAGAGGAGACCATGTGTCTGTGGTCCTGCCTAATGGCTGTCATGCTTGTGGCATTGGTGGAACCACCAGCTTCACTGGTTTTCTCATCAGCAAGGCTTAAAAAGTGTCTCCAGACCCTCAGACCAGGGTGACTAAACATACACCCTGGGACCAATGTGGCATCTTCATCTTAAAATGACACTGGATCACAGAATCTAAAATAAACTCATTGCAGCATCATTTCAGGTGTTTTGTATTTTATTTAAACTCAGCACACCACAAATCACAGTTAGCCTAAATAATATTCTCATCGATGATCCTGTTCCTGGAAACACATTGGATTGTTTCATTTATTGCACAGCTTAAATAGGGGATTTTAAAATAAAGATATCCTTAATTTTGTATATTGTTTGGTTGTTAAAAACACCAATATCAATAAAATAAAGGTAGCTGCCCTGAATGATCCATCCCAGGGGCTAATCATAATACAAACCAAAGAATTGTCTCTTACAAACATAATAAGAATGATAATAATTACTCGTGTTGTTACTTGCACACTGCATCTTGGTTCACTGGTTCTATCCTGGTCAGAGAGTTCTGCTAGGATTAGGTTTTTCCTGGACCCGAAAGCAGGAAAAACACAGTGTCTAATATTGGTGTCCAACACCAAGTCCTCTTGGACTGCAGGAGAAACACTCATCCAGCCTTCCGGGGCGCACAGAGAGCTCCGACGCGAAGCAACAAGAGAGTCTGGTCCTGCGCGTTATTCCCTCCAACTTGGTGACGTGGAGACCTTGAACAGGCAGGGAGAAGCGTTACTACGAGTTCTAACAAACATGAAGAAACAGGAGTCAGATCTACCATGGAAACACGATAACTCTCCGACGCTGGCAGACAGGCACTCCGTCCTTAAATAGGTGGCTAATGGAGATTTCCAACAGGTGCTTCCTGTCAACAACACCTCAAGGTAGTTCGCCTTGAGAAGCTTAACTCCGCCCTTAAACCAACTACTGAAACTGCATTGTGGACCTAAAGTCCGTGTTAGGTGTGCCGGTCAGGCAGGACCTGTAAGCAGACAAACAGCTTGAAGGTGTTTAAACAAGAATATTGATTGACCTTGATGACTGTGCACAGCGTGGTGAAAAGGTGAGGGGCGTGAAGTGCAGATCGTTTATCCGAGTGAGGGGCACATGGGGACCTAGGACAAGATGTGAGAAAAGTGGGATGAATCTTGAGTGATGGAGGCAAATTGAGGTGAACCAAGTAGGGGTTGACGATGTGGTCGATCACAAATGGTCCTACGAAATGAGGGGAGAGTTTCCGGGACTCAACCTGGAGGGTGAGATCCCTAGAGGAGAGCCAGACCCTCTGGCCTGGTAGATAGGACGGGACTGGAACATGGTGATGGTTGGCCTGCCTCTGGGACTGTAAGGAAGCACGTAGGAGGGCAGACCCATCCCAATGCCTTCTTGCAGCTGTGCAGCTCTCACCGACTCACTGAGGCACCTAGGGCGCTGCAGAAGGCTTTCCAAACTCGGGACGTAAACTGGGGCCCCTGATCAGACACAATATTCCTCAGGAAACCATGAAGACGGAAGACATGACTGAGCAGGAGGTCACCTGTCTCCACTGCAGATGGAAGTTTGGAAAGAGGGATGAAGTGCATTGCCTTGGAAAACCTATGCACCATCTTGAGGTATTTCCGTCTGAGTGGGGGAGACCGGTGACAAAGTCCACTGCAATATGCGACCAAGGTTGCCGTGGAATTTAAAGAGGATTGAGGTTCCAGCTGAAGGTTGATGGGAGGACTTCCACATGGACACCGGCAAGATGAAAAGCCCTGGTATCTCAGATTATGGATGGCTACCAAAGCATTGCTGAAGGAAGTGTAGGGTCCTAGTAAGCCCAGGATGGCAGGTGAGCCGTCTGTTGGGCCTCCAGGACAGAGCCTAAAGACTCTGGAGGCAGCTCCGTACATCCAACAAAAGCTTGCCGTGGTCCCCAATAATCGTACCCCGTGCCACCAAAGCTTGCCAAACAGCGTCATTGTCCACTGGGTCCATATTGGTCTGATTGCATTGTTAAGTATGTGGTTCAGGCAGGACCCGTTGGCAAAAAAACAGCAGCTGAAGGTGTTTGAATAAGATTTTTTGAATGTGTACAGCGTTGTGAAAAAGTGCATGAAGTGCAGATTGTTCCTCTGAGTGAGGGGCGCATGGGGGCCTAGGACGAGATGTGAGACAATGGAGGAAATTCTCCCACCCAAAGGTACAAATTACGAGAAGATCCCATTTACCGATGTTTACCACAAAGCAGACTAAACGACCAGATGCTGGTGATCAGAAGGCATCAGCTTTTGAAGACTGTTGATTGATAACCAGCTGCAGGTGTAACAGTCACCAGCAAACGGTACCAAGGGGAAAACAGAATCCATCACACCCACGAGAGAGAGATCCAGGAAAACAAAACACAAGCAAATGACACAAAAGGGCCATGACACTCCGGGTGCACAAACGATTTATTGCAAATCGAGCGAAAAGTGTAGTTTGATTTAGATGAAAACTGTTTTTTTTAAAAAGGAAAACGCTGGCAGCTGGGGTTACCAAAGAATTCCTTTTAAAAAAAAATCCAACAGGACAGTATATAACTTTACAGACCATATGTAAATTTTACAGTGAATGCAAAGGCTGAACTGTTAATTCTACAAAAAAAATCTACCTATTTTATGGATTATTGTATATAATTAGATAATTTCCTTTACTTTTTACATGTAACTACTTTTTTGCATCAATAAATTGTAAAATTAACATGTAACTATCAGGCAAAAAAAAAATTTAAACTGGTAAAACAGTAAAACTGCATTTTAAATGGAGCTGTTTTGTATATTATACATACAAGCTACTCATTATATGCTGAACTTACAGTATGTTTTAATAATCAGTTTTAAAATGATTACTACTACACACAAAAAATAAATGTAAAAATACATTATGAGAAAAGACATGAGAATCTCATTTTTAGGAAAATTTATTGAACAGCCATTGTCATTAGTTGCAAACAATTACATTCACTTTTCAACATATAGAACATGCAAACAACTTTCAAGTATTGGCTCTTTTTAACTGCTGAACAGACCAAGTTACAGGTCATACTGTATCTGTGGACAGATAAGCCCCCCCTCACAGCATTTTTTTTTTTTTTTTTTTGCAAAAAAGTTCTATTTGAATAATTCAAAATAGACAAGATTTTTACAATACTGTGAAACATTGTTGGATAACAAGAACAACTTCATGAAACAAGCAGGTGGCGGACCCTCTTCATAGAAAGAGTTACAAAAAGCACCTTTAAAACAAAACTTACATATTGTGCATTTAACAAAGTGAAGATTAACAGCACCTCTTCTCTAGCAGTTAACACAGAGTCATTGTTTAGCCTTGATGCCACTCATGATCAGCAAGATACTGTATCAGGGTCAGAACTCAAGACTCTAAAGTTTATTTGCATTAGATGGATATCTAATGCAGGTTATAGTAATAAGTGAGTGGTGGTGGGTCAGTCACTCACATAACAAATTCAGTGTAATTAAAAAAAATGAAGACATATGCAACAGACTTACCACAGACAATAATAGTGTGTGTCAGAGGCACCTGCCCTAGCTCAGCCTCTTCCACCAGACGTATCGTCTACATGGAACAAGACTCCTCCTTCTCATCAAAGTAGCTGAGCAGAAGCAGCAGCATCTCCTTCACATCGTCTGAGCAGCCACTCTGCTGTCCCCGCATCCTCTGAAGCCTTGCATAAGTCTGATGGAATCTCTTGCTCTTGTGGACACAAACTGTGGTCATGTATTTGAGAAGCCTTTTCCCCTTCAAATCCAAATGATGTGTGAATATCTCTTTTATGTCAATCCCAGTAAGTTCTTTGAAGTGGACTAACGTGCCAAGTTCATCAAACCAAAATGGCCACTCCTCTCTCGGGCATTTGATACTTTTTCCCCCGTTGACATGTTGACGCTGTGTGTGTAAACAGTGGACTTCGGACATTTTACCTCCTTTGGATTGACATCTGAGTGTTGGAACATAATCTGAAGTTTTGTCATCTTTTGCTGCTGGCTACCTTGAGTTTCTTCAATGGGGTGGAATTTTACATTCCACTTAATGCATCCATAAGTTTCCAGCATTGCTGTTCTTTCCTATCTCTTTCTTATCATGGAACCCCATCTGTGTCTGAGTCATCACCCCAATTTGTAAATGCAATTCCTCATTTGAATTTATAGACTCTCAGTTTATTTGCATTAGATGGATATCCGCTATTTGATGTTTGCTCATTATCAAAGGTTGAGACCTGTGCTTGTGGAAAACCTTGCAAGGTGTTCAGGGCTCGAAACACCCTGATGGCCTGACGAGCATTCTCAAATCTTATTGCAGACTTCAGAGCGGCCTCCAAAGTGTCCTCGCCTTGTTCACGATGGCAGAACTAAAGATAAAGATCGATGCCACCATTGAAGTGTCGGAGCCCCAGCCAGGCCGTCCGGGTCTTCTTTTGGACCTTCGAAATGGGACAATAGCCATCTGTCGAGGAAGATGGTGCAAACATTCACAAGCCTTCAACACAAAAAACGAGACTGGGTTTATCAGATTTTTGTGAAACGTGTCATAGGTTTTCTTTTGTTTTTTCTTTCTATAGACTAGAAAGACTCCCGTGTCGATATTATCCCTGTTTCATTCCCATTTTTAGCTTATTTCATACATCCATACCGGTGATGATCACAGTGCACGGTATGTGTCGACAGGTGAGGCTGCACAAAAGGTGATCAGAGTAACAAATCAAAGAGAACGAGCACAGGAGCGGGTAGGCAATTAACACTTGGCGTTTAAGCGACAAACTGGCAACTCACAAGTGGAGGAGCTGGAGATAAATACTGCTGCTCCTGATGAGCTGATGAGCAGCAGGTGAGGAACTACAGAGGAGGAGTTGGAGAAATCTGCCTCCCACACCAGGCCTGAACAAATGAGGGAAACGAGCGCAACAAAACAAGCAATGGATCAAAGCAAAAACACATCTGTCCTCCACATCCTAACAGCGCCAACTGGTTTGGGAAATGACCTGGACTCCTTCTGCCTGCCACACCCAGCCTGAACAAATTAGGGAAACGTGTTACGATAAGTGTTTATTTACAATATCTACAAAGTGCAATGGTGAATTGTGCAGCAGAAACCCAACTTGAACCGGTGATCTTCAATGGAGGGGACGAGGAGAGCTCAGAAGGAGAAAAGATACATAATAAAGCCAAAGGGAAAAGCTTTGGAACAGTCGATTACCAACAACACGGATGAAAATGATCTGACGCTGATCGGCTGGTGTTGGCTGCTTAAAAAGACTCCCAATCTGATCATCCACAGGTGACGCAGCAGCAAGCAAGTGCCAGCAAAGCAGGTGAAACACACCCTCTGGTGGAGACAAACTGAAACAACAAAACACGCGACAACACAGGATCATGACAGGGAACAATGATTAGAATTGACCTCAACTGTTGCTGCTCCACTCAAAGAAAACAACCCAGAACACAAGAACAAAGTCATCACATTTGGTTGTTTCGGTCTATCAGTTAATATCTTATTGGTCATTTCTAAAGGCCTGAACTGTCTCACCATTTCTTTTCCTTTTACATCTTTGTTATTTATGAATTCATCATTTCTTGCAAACATCAGTAAATGTGCAGTTATGCAACCATAAAGTTATTGCTTTCACTGGCCACTTATTAAAAATATATACCGTATATTAAAAAAAAAAATTAAAGGCCACATCTCCTCCAGTCTTGTTAAACAACCATTAAATTCCACTCTTGGTCCTAAAGCTTTAGTTGAATTAATCATGAAACAAGAAGATAATATCTAAGAGGGAGCTAACGTCTAAAGTTACTATGGCAGCGCCTGATCTTCCAGAGAATTTCATGTTAGTTTGCAGGTCATTTCGACACACTTCAACATGGCAACTGTTCAAGGTCCATCCACAAGCTCTGAAGAACTGTGCCAGCCTGTTTCTGTCAACTGTCTGTTGTGCAAAACTTCCAACTAAAATGGCCCAAATGGCTTGTTGAGTAATAATGATACACAGAGAGGGGGGATTGCAAAGATTTCCAGAGAAAAGTATCAGCCCTCTAAGTCGGCATCACTGATGGTATAAAAGCAGCCACAGACAGCCTGAGCTCAACAGCTGTGGACACAGAGCCAAGAGCAGACGACCTCTATCGTGACTGATCCATCAACAAAGATGAGTGAGTGAAGAAGCTCCTCTTTCTATATGGTACTTTATATAACACTGTAATAACAATAACAGAATGAGGGTGTTTGTTTCCTACAGGTGTCCTTTTCACAGCAGTCCTACAGACAGGAGGTAATGTTGGACCCTTTCAGGGAGACACAACTTTGATTTTCAACAGGGCAATCACCAACGTGGGGGAGGCGTACGACATCAGTACAGGTGAGTCACACTGTCCAGCTGATGGACACACGTCAGGCAGTTTCCTTCAGGGGCAGAGCAGCTCAGTTCCACTCAGGTTTGAGAGCTTAACAAGTAAAACCCAAAGAAGAACAGTGATGAAGAACAGTGAGGCCATCGTGAAGGCGTTCAACAGTAACAAGCCAGGGAGCCAGCATGTTGATAACGCTTCCAGCACTGCATGTCTGGAACTTCAGAGAGGAGACCATGTGTCTGTGGTCCTGCCTAATGGCTGTCATGCTTGTGGCATTGGTGGAACCACCAGCTTCACTGGTTTTCTCATCAGCAAGGCTTTCAGGTGTTTTGTATTTTATTTAACTCAGCACACCACAAATCACAGTTAGCCTAAATAATATTCTCATCGATGATCCTGTTCCTGGAAACACATTGGATTGTTTTATTCATTGCACAGCTTAAATAGGGGATTTTAAAATAAAGATATCCTTAATTTTGTATATTTATTGGTTGTTAAAAACACCAATATCAATAAAATAAAGGTAGCTGCCCTGAATGATCCATCCCAGGGGCTAATCATAATACAAACAAAGAATTGTCTCTTACAAACATAATAAGAATGATAATAACTACTCGTGTTGTTACTTGCTCACTGCATCTTGGTCCACTGGTTCTATCCTGGTCAGAGAATTCTGCTAGGACTAGGTTTTTTCCTGGACCCGAAAGCAGGAAAAAACCACAGTGTCTAACATTGGTGTCCAACACCAAGTCTTCTTGGACTGCAGGAGAAACATTCATCCAGCCTTCCGGGGCGCACAGAGAGCTCCAACGCGAAGCAACAAGAGAGTCTGGTCCTGCGCGTTATTCCCTCCAACTTGGTGACGTGGAGACCTTGAACAGGCAGGGAGAAGCGTTACTACGAGTTCTAACAAACATGAAGAAACAGGAGTCAGATCTACCATGGAAACACGATAACTCTCTGACGCTGGCAGACAGGCACTCCGTCCTTAAATAGGTGGCTAATGGAGATTGCCAACAGGTGCTTCCTGTTAACAACACCTCAAGGTAGTTCGCCTGGAGAAGCTTGATTACTCCCTTAGACTACTGAAACTGCATTGTGGACCTAAAGTCCGTGTTAGGTGTGCCGGTCAGGTAGGACCTGTAAGCAGACAAACAGCTTGAAGGTGTTTAAACAAGAATATTGATTGACCTTGATGACTGTGCACAGTGTGGTGAAAAAGTGAGGTGCGTGAAGTGCAGATCGTTTCTCCGAGTGAGGGGCACGTGGGAACCTAGGAGGAGATGTGAGAAAATGGAGAAAGTTATTCGTAGGTACGAATAATGAGAAGATGCCATTAACCCATCTTTACCACAAACCAGGCAAAATGATCAGAGGCTTTTGATGACAAGGCAGACTTTTGAAGACTGTTGATTGATAAAAATCTGCAGGTGAAACGGTCACCAGCAAACAGTACCAAAGGGAAAACGTAATCCACCACACCCCGTAGAAAAAGAACCAGGAAAAAACCCCACCAACAATTGGCACAAAACACTCAGGCTATGACAGTACTTTCACCTCAACGGGCACCTCCTGTCACCCCACCAGGCTTATGGGCATGGTCCCAGTCAAAGTCACACAGGAGACCGTTATCCAGGATGTGACGCCAAGGAACCCAAGATCTTCCTTGTGGCCGTACCCCTCCCACTTGACCAAGAGCTGGAGGCCATGCTGGACCATATCGGGCCAAGAAGGCCAGGCCACCATCAATAACACGGGGGGAGGTGGGTGCTCAGACAGAGGGAACAGATCTGACTCAGAGACCGACTTAATTTGAGAGACGTGCAAAGTGGGATGAATCTTGAGTGACAGAGGCAACTTGAGGTGAACCAAGTAGGGGTTGACAATGTGGTCGATCACAAATGGTCCCACGAAATGAGGGGCGAGTTTCCGGGAGTCAAATGGGAGGGTGAGATCTTTAGAGGAAAGCCAGACCCTCTGGCATGGTAGATAGGACGGGACTGGAACACGGTGACGGTTTGCCTCCCTCTAGGACTGTAAGGAAGCACGTAGGAGGGCAGACCCATCCCAATGCCTTCTTGCAGCTGTGCAGCTCTCACCGACTCACTGAGGCACCTGGGGCACTGCAGAAGGCTTTCCAAGCTCGGGACGTAAACTGGGGCCCCTGGTCAGACACAATATCCCTCAGGAAACCATGAAAACGGAAGACATGACTGAGCAGGAGGTCACCCATCTCCACTGCAGATGGAAGTTTGGAAAGAGGGATGAAGTGCACCGCCTTGGAAAACCTATCCACCACTTGAGGTGTTTCCAACTGAGGGGGGAAGACCGGTGACAAAGTCCACTGCAATATGCGACCAAGGGTCGCCGTGGAATTTAAAGACGATTGAGGGACCAGCCGAAGGTTGATGAGAGGACTCTCCCTTGGGACACACGGGACACACCGAGATGAAAGCCCTGGTGTCTCAGATTATGGAGGGCCACCAAAAGTGTTGCCGAAGGAAATGTAGGGTCCTAGTGAGACCAGGATGGCAGGTGAGCTGAGAAGAATGCCCCCACTGCAGGACATCAGGAAGTCTGGAAAGAAGAGATGGTTGGGAGGCCTGTTACCTGGATCTGCTGCGCGGTCCGTTGGGCCTCCAGGACCCTCCTCTGCACTTGCCAGGAGCCAGTTCCCAGGAGGGCGACAGAATGAAACTCGGCTCAGAGCGAGAGGGATCGGGCAAAAACAAGCGGGACAGAGCATCTTGCTTGGCATTGCGGGAGCTTGGGTGGTACATGTGGGAGAACCTGAAGCAACCCAGAAAGAGTGCCCACCATGCCTGTTGGAGTTCAATCTCTTGGTATTTCTGAGGTAGTACAGGTTCTTATGATCCGTCCAGATAAGGAATGGTCGGGCTGAGCACGCCAGTTGTTTCCACTCGCGTTAACAATGCACTTCATATTGTCTCCCAGTAACACCTTCCGTCTGCTTAACATTGCCCAACATCCTCAAGGAATCACACCTACACTATGGCTGTTTAAAACATCAAGGTTTATTTGTTTCGGTCATTTATCAAAAGCATCAGTATTTCAGTGACTCACCAGCATGACATACTTCCTGGTTTGGTGAAACCGTTGGACTATTTAATGTTTGTATTTATGGAGGGGTTTCGCTGGGGCTACGGCAGCTTCTATTTTAGCGGGGGTGTTTTATTGTGGTAGGGTGAACATGTATTTTACTATGCACTGGGTGGTTTTTGGTGGTGGAAATTTCCTTTGGATGTTTATGCATATTATGTATGTTCTTCTCTGTTGTTATTTTGAGTTTAGAAATGTATTATTTAGCGTACTAATGATTTTGAAACCGCTGAAACCTCTGGTGACAGTGGCAGAGAGAACTATAGACAAGCTGCGGAGCATCATGGACAATGTCCGCCACCCTCTGCACACTGTCATCTACAGCCAGAGAAGCCTGATCAGCCAGAGGCTGCGCCTCCCCAAGTACAGGACAAACAGACTGGGGAACTCATTCATCCCCCGAGCCATCAGGCTGTTCAACTCCTCACTGGGAGGGAGGAGGGCCAACAGAAGGACTGGAACAACACTGCAATAACATAATACTGGGACATCCATTCATTCAGTTCATTTATTTACATTTCTATAGTTTTATATTTATATTCTATTTTTAATTTATTCTATTTTATTCTTATTTTATTCTATTTTTATTTTTATTATTTTTAATATTTTAAACAGTGCTGTACGTTTCTTTGGGGAGATGCTAATTTCCCTAATGGACACCCCCTAAAGGGATCAATAAAGTACCCTGATTCTGATTCTGATTGATAATTGGTTTAATCTGTGGGAGGGGCTACAGGTATATAAGCCCTGTAGTATGCCCAGACGGGGTTCTTTTTGGGTTTGGCATGATGAGAAAGGGTCAAAGTTGTGGCTGTGTAGAAGTGTGCAGGGTCGAGGATCTGTTCATCCTTCCGTCATGGCGGACGCGGAGTAGACGCTCTCTCCCGCTCTCCCAAACTTTTTTCGACCTTCACTTTTTCTAGCCCCCTCTCCACCCGCTACCGCCCGGAACAACATCGTAGAGAGATCGCAACGTCACGACACGCTTTGAAATGACAAGTAGGAGTGCAAAACAAAATAAAAAAGACTCCGCGCCTCCCGACGCCGCGACTGCTAACGAGTTTAGCATGGCCGTGCTAACAAGCCTCCTAGACCGGCACAAGGCCGATTTAGCCGCGGAGTTCAAGACAGCCTTCACGGCGCTTGAGGCCAAAATCGACCTCATCCAAACCACCGTGTCTAGTCACGGCCAACGCATCGCCTCTCTGGAGACTAACGCGGACTCGGTGGATGGCCGCCTGCTCGGCCTTGAAGCTATGTGCGCGGAGCTAACCGCGGCTAACGAGAAGCTAAAAGCCAAAACAGCAGACCTCAAGGCTCGCAGCCGCCGCAACAATGTCCGTATTATAGGACTTCCTGAATCGATTGAAGGCCCTCGACCGACCGATTTTTTCTCCGCATTGCTGTCCCAACTGCTGGGTGAGGAGACGCTGCCGAAACCACCTGTACTGGACCGTGCTCACAGATCCCTGGCCCCAAAACCTAAACAAGGCGAGAGACCACGGCCGGTCATCATCCGATTCCACGACTACCAAACCAAAGAGAGGGTCCTCCGTGAAGCCCGCAAGAGGAGGTCCGACCTGCGATATCTGGAGAGCCCCGTGGCAATCTTCGAGGACTTCTCCCCCGAGGTGATGGCACAACGGGCTGCATACCGAGAAGTCATGGCCCTCCTCTACAAGCGTGGCCTGAAACCCAGTCTTCGCTACCCTGCGAAGCTGTACATCACCACAAACAACGGGGAAAGGATCCTGCTTTCATCGGCTGTAAAGGCTAAAGAATACCTCTCCAGTGACAACACTTGAAGATGACCCTCGATCACACGGTAACAGTACCTAATTTACTGGCCACTTAGCACTTTGATAACACTGAAAAATGTGGACTGTGCAATTCCAACTGCACAAATACTTAACTGACAAAGGTGGCTGATTTTGTCCATGGACTCTGTTTACATCCAGTTAAGCATCTTATAATGTGTATGAGGCACCTGTTGTAATTTATATTCAGATTTTCCCTTTGGAAGTTTATAATGGTAGACATTCAGGATGGTAATGTTTTAATTCTTTGCTCCCAAGTTCTATTATAAAGTTGGGGCCTGATAGGCCCGCTTTTCTTTCAATTTTCCTTCTGATGCCTCATGTGTTAAGATTTCTGTTTTACTATAACATTGCTAACAACATTAGGAAGAGGTTCTCAGGCAATGGTGTAACACCATACCAGCATTCTTTTTTACTCCTTTTTCCCCTTTCTTTACACTGCGGGTTAATTTAGATTCATGCAGCTTTACCACTATATACTGTTTGTAAGCATATTGTTACTCAATAGGGCTGCTTTGTAAGAAGGTGTTATATATCCTCCTGGTTTGTGGCCTAGTTTTTAGACCCAAGTTTAGGCAAAATGCTTTGTGCTCCATCTTTGTTGATGCTCTCCTGTCCTTATTACTTGGAGAGGAGTTGGGCAATATGTTTTTGACCAATGGGAATGGGATAGTTAGAAAGCAATTGTATCTGGAAGATACTCATTGTTGTATTCCTACGAGGATTTTTTTTGTGTATGTCCCCCCCCCTTTTTTCTTTTTTTTTTTTTTCTTTTTCTTTTTTCTCTCCCCCTCCCCCCCTCCCCTCTCCCCATGGGCTCAGCAGAATGACAGCAGGACCAGACAATGTCGATGAACGATAAGAGTATTCGCCTCATCTCCTGGAATGTCAAGGGGATGAATAATAATGTCAAAGCCAATAAGGTAATATCTCACTTGCAAGATCTTAAAGGGGACCTATTTTTTCTGCAGGAGACACACCTGCGCAAATTGGAATTCTCTCGTATTAAGAAACCTTGGATGGGTCACCTTTTTCACTCTAGGTTCTCTGAGAGGGCGAGGGGTGCAGCCATTATTGTACATAAAGACGTTGCCTTTGAATCTTCCTCTGTTGTTTCCGACCCAAATGGGCGCTATGTCATAGTACAGGGCAAATTACAAAATACTCCTGTGGTCCTGGCCTCAATATATGCTCCAACATGGGACGACGACAAATTTATGTCCAAAATCTTTTCAAACATCCCAAATGCTGCAGATCATCACATAATAATTGGAGGTGACTTTAACCAGGTCCAGGACCTCGACCTCGATAGATCTTCCACCAGCCAGTCCAGCCGGTCTAAAGCAACCAGTATGTTAAAGTTTCACGCAGACCAATTAGGCCTATCTGATCCATGGAGAACTATGTACCCTCACACGAAAGCTTTCTCTTTCTTCTCGCATGTCCACAGGTCTTACTCTCGGATTGACTTTTTTTTACTCGATAATAGATTATTAGACAACATACAATCGTGTGAGTACCACAGCATAGTAATTTCTGATCACTCTCCGATCACTTTAAATATTAATCTCTCTCAAGACAAATTGCCTACGAAGCCCTGGAGATTCAATTCCCACCTATTATCCGAACCAAAATTCAAAGACTATCTAACTAATCAGATTCAGCTCTTCTTCAATACCAATGATACGCCGGATATTGGTAGTGGTGTGCTTTGGGAGACTCTTAAAGCTTATTTGCGTGGTCAAATTATTTCTTTCATCTCTGGCTTTAGGAGGGAGGAGCGCACCAAATTGAAACAAATATCAGATGAAATACAACTGTTAGATGCCCAGTATTCAGTTAACCCCTCAGATGTGCTATATAAAAAACGAGTACAGCTCCAGTCACAATATAACTTATTAACCTCCGGTCGGATTGAGAAACAACTTTTACACACTAAACAGCGCTTTTTCGAGCAAGGTGATAAAGCAGGCAAACTCCTGGCTTACCAAGCACGAACTGAGGCCGCTTCTAGACTTAT